>NW_021703775.1:36163162-36166329 GCF_005190385.1 Monodon monoceros | reverse complement strand
TTCTTTCATCACTGTCTTATAGTTTTCTGCATATAGGTCTTTTGTCTCCTTAGGTAGGTTTATTCCTAGGTATTTTATTCTTTTTGTTGCAGTGATAAATGGGAGTGTTTCCTTAATTTCTCTTTCAGATTTTTCATCATTAGTGTATAGGAATGCAAGAGACTTCTGTGCATTAATTTTGTATCCTGCTACTTTATCAAATTCATTGATTAGCTCTAGTAGTCTTCTGGTAGCATCTTTAGGATTCTGTATAGTATCATGTCACCTGCAAACAGTGACAGCTTTACTTCTTCTTTTCTGATTTGGATTCCTTTTATTTCTTTCTCTTCTCTGATTGCTGTGGTTAAAACTACCAAAACTGTGTTGAATAAGAGTGGTGAGAGTGGACAACCTTGTCTTGTTCCTCATCTTAGAGGAAATGGTTTCAGCTTTTCACCATTGAGAACGATGTTGGCTGTGAGTTTGTCATATGTGGGTTTGTCATACATGCCTTTATTATGTCAAAGAAAGTTCCCTCTATGCGTACTTTCTGGAGGGTTTTTATCATAAATGGGTGTTGAATTTTGTCGAAAGCTTTTTCTGCATCTACTGAGATGGTCATATGGTTTTTCTCCTTCAGTATGTTAATATGGTTTATCACATGGATTGATTTGCATATTTGAAGAATCCTTGCATTCCTGGGATAAACCCACTTGATCGTGGTGTATGATCCTTTTAATGTGGCACCCTGTCTTTAGATTAATGCTCTTCCTTCCACTCCAGACAAATGGTTCTGATAGGGACCACCAGTTTTAGTACCCAAATCCCTGACCACAGTTGATTGGTTTAGGAGTGAGTGACTGACCCTTACCAATAAGACTCCTTCCCTGGGAATGTGGAGTTGGTAAAGACATGCAGTCACCATAAATATGAAGCATGGGAACTCCTGGTGGCCAGGTTTCCAACTATGTGAAGGAAGCCAGGTTGAGAAAAGCAGAGGCCAGAGACAGAGGGAGAAAATAAGCACTTAGCCATACTCCTACCTTTCCTTCCTGTAAAAGGTTGTGGATTTTTACTTGAAACCAAGGGCTCCATCTATTACAGTGCAAAAATACAAATGTAAATAAGTGTAAGATAGGATTTTTATACCAGTAAAATAAGAGCAACAATACATGAACATGAAAGTTTGGATGCATCTGATGATCCTGTAAGCTGATGCTCTTTTTCTGGAAAGCATCTTGGATACACATGACATGAATCAGAGACTAAACCTTTAACATTCTTTACAATATGTGTATATTATCTCATATAATTTTCATACTAATAATATGAGGTGGGTACTATCATTATGCCTGTTTTTTAGTTGAGGAAAGTGCCTCAGAGAGGTCAAGAAATTTACCCAAGTTCACACAGATAAGTGATAGAGCCAGAATTCAAACATAGCCAGTCTGCCAGCACTCATACCTTTAGCCACACATTATATATTAATTTATTTAACTCTGGAAAACGTAACATATACCAAGGAGATAATTCAAAGGAAAGAGAAGGCATATAAATGTGTATAGAAGCAATTATTATCATATCTAAAAACTAGAAAAAGCCCACTTACACACCTACAACAAATAAGAAGACAGCAAATATGATACATTGGTACAATAAAACATGACATTACTGGTTGGAATGATAAAATGAGAGACATATAAGAATGGATAAAGGATTATAGAAAACAATAGCAGATGAGAAAAAGTACAATTCCAAATGATAAATACTGGTTCCTAACAATTACACACATTTGTTTTTATGCAAGCAGCAGAACGGAAAAAGTCTTCGGGGTTTATGAAAGCATGGAAATTTGAGGAGTTTAAGTTCATGTTTGTTGCTCTTGGTACTTAGATATTTCTATTTAACTTTCATTGTAAAGTTGATTAAATACCCAATTAAAAGCAAACTTATTAAAGATTTAAAGTAATATTAATGGAATAAAAAAAGGAAGAGAGGCTTGTGAGATTAAGAAAAGATTTTTTATTGGGAAAGCCTCATTTGAAGAATATAAATAAAGATGGGATAGAGTGTATAATGTACTAAGAGAAAAAGTATAAACAAAAAAGGTAAACTTGCATCTGCTCATTTGTTCCTGATCTGTTGCAATCCTAACTATCCCTCTTTTGCTCCAGTGCTGCCATCCTGAGGCCCCCAACCAGAAACTTCCTCAGAGCAAGCAGGGTACTTCATTCATCTCTTTCTTGTGGTGCTTGCCCTTTTTCCACCTTGTTTTATAGCTATCTGTGCACTTGGCTCCTTTCTTAACCATAAGCTCTATAAAGGCAGCAACCATGTATCTTCAACATCTTTGTAGGCCCAAGTAGCCCCACATAATGTCATACGGTGGGTGTTCAATATGTGTTTGTTAGATGAATAAGTATTCTTGTAAGAGTAAGGAGAAAAATACTTGGAAGGCTCCGTTTTGAACAAGCAACTGTGATTGGGGATATTAGAAGTGTTGTTCTTAAGAAACTTATTTCTTCTCCCAGATTGAGGAGGTGAGTGGTATAGTTCTGAGGGACTCCGCAAGAGTAGCAGAAGCATAAGGTGATTTTGATTTCATGAGCTCGGAGGCCAATACATCTGGAATGATGAAGACAATCATAAGGCCTGATTGATGATAGCAGCTAGCAAAGAACAATGAAAAGAGAAAAGTTGAAAAACGAGTAAGCAGGAATGGAAATCAGAGAAGTTTCAGAGGTGTTATCCCAAAGAAGTCTTATGCTTTTACCTTCATTAGGTCCAAGGTCCTTTTTTTACAGGTTTTTTTGTTTGTTTGTTTTGGGTATTTTTGTTTTTTTTTCCGGTACGCGGGCCTCTCACCACTGTGGCCTCTCCCACTGCGGAGCAACAGGCTCCAGATGCGCAGGCTCAGCGGCCATGGCCCATGGGCTCAGCCGCTCTGCAGCATGTGGGATCTTCCCGGACCAGGGCACGAACCTGCGTCCCCTGCACCGGCAGGCGGACTCTCAACCACTGCACCACCAGGGAAGCCCTACAGTTATTTTTTTAAAACTGTCAGATTTTCTGTTTCTACCTCCTTTAATCCTAGTAAGTTCATTGGAATGAGCAAAGTGGATTGGACATTCTTTCTAACATACACACACACACACACACACACACACACACACACACACACACACACA